>NW_027176816.1:4723062-4750562 GCF_023349555.1 Cebidichthys violaceus
CTATGGCAAAAGTGCTCACAGAGGTAACAGTGTTTACTTGATGGAGAATCGGAGGATGAGTGCTTGGATTCCACGACGACCCTGAACTAACCGGTGGGGCAGGCTCACATGCACAAACATGCACTAAAAGCATGTGCGGCCTGGCATGGCTATGTCAACAGAGCAAGGAGAAGGTCAGATAACAACACGTGCAGAGGGAGAGTGACTTCATTCTCTGCTCAGGTAGACATTACTACACTGTATCTTTACATAGTAAATAGTTGTTTGCTGCTATATTAATGGTCTGAATTCCATATTTTATCTTATCTGTTCCTAAAAATAGAATTGCAAATCAGCTCATAGCTCTTGATCATAATATATTAGCTACAAGGGTTTTTGAACAAATGTATAATTGTTTTAATTTATCTTGGCATAACAAAGCTTTTTCAGGCACTTGACCATCAGACAGGAGAGCAAGTGTTAACTGATTTTATTAATACTTAAGTTTAAAGCTTCCTCTGGGCTCTGCCTCTTCTCTTTGGTTTTTCTCTTTTGGACAAATAGATTTATTCAAAACAAAAAAGACGACAGTTGTAACACTCCCTTGCCTGTAGGTAGAGCCGGCTGGACTTGTACTTCTGGTCTGGAAGTGCAGGTTTGAGACTGCTGGCACTGCAGAAGCTCTGCAGTTGGATTTCATTGGATGGGTCTGGTTTTGGGTGCGTCACATCAATGTGACACTATGTGGCCTTTTGCATTTGTATCATACATACACTATTTAACACGTACCTTCAATTGAACCCGAACATAGTAGTGAGATATCCATTCAAGCACAATTAAACATGCAGAGTACAACTGTGTGGGTGTGATGTACTTGCAGATGAGGCTATTAGACTGGACTGTTGAGACCGACAGTGAAGAAGAGAGGTGTTACTCACCGACAGGGGGTGTTGGCTGAACGACTCATCATCCAGTTTGTTTTTGCTCAGGTCCAGTGTGTCCAGGTTCGGCACACCAGCGAAAACTTGTGGACTGACGATTCTGATGTTATTCTCTTTGAAAATAAATCACATGGTATGTTATATACTGTATATACGTATATACGTACACATATATGTAGAAGAAGCATATAATATGGCTTGTACAGTCATTTTACATCATAGGGGAAATCACTTGACTCACAGGTCATGTAATGTTGACATATATGTGTTGTTTTGATACAAACAATATAATCAGTCAATGGACTTTGTTATTTTAGTTTTTAGTTTAATGGTTCACCATACCAACCTATACTGTTTTTGAAAAATACTATGTACAACTATTGTAAGTGGTTATAATTGTTAAAATAAGAAGAATTCATGGCTAGTGGCATCAAAGTTGGAATTAGAGCTACTGGAAAACTTAATGAATAAGATGATTTAATAATAAACCAGTTTAATTGTAATCTATATCACTGCTATTACTTTTTATAGAGTTCACTCTATTTTGTAACATCCCACCAACATGGCTTATTTCGTGTGATGCATCCTCCACCACCACAACACACACACGCACACACACACACACACACGCACGCACGCACGCACGCACGCACGCACGCACACACACACACACACACACACACACACACACACACACACACACACACACACACATACACACACACCTGCCATGTCCAGATTTGTGGCCAGTGGGTTGTGGATGATTGGCAGGAGAGTCATGCCGATGCCCCTGCAGCTGATTTCTCTGTCAGCAGTCTGACACCCGCTGAGAGGAGACTCTGTAGAGCTGGAGTGAGTTTCTGTTTGATTGCTGGGAGCCTCAGTTGCCTCTTCTTCTTCCTCTTCCTCTTCTTCTTCTTCTTCTTCTTCTTCTTCCTCCTCCTCCTCCTCCTCCTCCTCTTCCTCTTCCTGACACAAAAGATTAAAGAATAAATTACATGACAAACAATTGCTTCATGAATGATTCAATGAACTGAAGTAAAACAACAAAACTCTAACCTCTTCCTCCTCCTCCTCATCGTCATCATCATCATCATCATCATCGTCGTCATCATCATCATCGTCATCATCTTCTCCTTCTCCCTCCTCCTCTTGTGTTTTCCCTTGATCCATAAGCCGTTTCTTATCAGCATGAAGCTCCTTAAGTGCAGCAATAAGAGCGCTGGATTCCTCCTCTCCTTTTACACGCTTTCTCCAGCCCGTCAGGGGTTGCCCAAGTCCTGCCTGCAATAAGCAGCCGGAAGTCACTGACACATTTCAACAAAGGAACAAATCAACGTATGTGGATGCCCCATTTTTATTGATTTATAAATATGTTATTCTGTGTCCACATGGTAAAACAAGTGCCTTACTATTCTATACGCATTGGCCTCCACAGTAGCTGCGTGTTTCCTTTTCCCCCAAGCACCTCTTCTTCTTCTCCCAGCCTCCAGCTTTCTGAACTCAGCTCTTTGATGCTCCCTCTCCTTCTCTGCCTCCATTTGGAGACGCTCATCCTCAGTCTCTTCTTCACCATTCATAAAGCCGAGCAAAAAAAGACAATTAATAGACATAAAGAAATCAAAATAAAAACTGAGCTTTTCACTCAGCATTGTATGCTTAGTTATCTAAAAGTATTTCAGTTATTAAAGCATTTATTAGCCAAGATCATGCAGACAGAAACAGGCAGCATTTGAAAGATAAGAACGCTCATCTTACCAGAAGGGAGGGTTACACTTGAAGCATATGTATCCAACAAGGTCACTCCTGTATCAATTCCTGGTGGATGAACTGCTGCTGTTTCTAATTCAGGTGTCTCTAAAGAGGTTTCCAAGTATGCATCCATGTCATGCAAAGAGTTACGGCCTTGTCCTGATAAAGCCATGCCACAGAGACAAATGAACGTGATCCATGTCCTTGGCATTTGCATTGTTAAGCGTTTTATCAGTTAAAGCTGTTTCACTTGGAGAGAGAAGTCCAGAACGTTGAGGTCTTCAGGGCTGAAGCGAGGATGAAGCAAATCCACAGAGAGTTCAGATGGTAATGCCAAAGGGAAGAAACTCAGTGAGTAACAGTTGACCTGAGAGTTTACACGAGAGGATACATCACTGTAAAGACTTGTAGCAAAAGCTGTGGAGCACCTTCTCCGTTGTGAGTCAGTCAAAAGCAATACTAAACCATAGTGCACATGCCCCCAACTCAGAGTGAAAGCTGAAATGAGAGGAAGAAGGGACGGAATATCTAGGAGGCGGAGAGGTCAAAAAATAAACTCTCACATTGTTAATAAAGGCTTGTTCATCGCACCATAAAATACACAGACCCGCCCTGCTCCTCCTTGTCTCCTCACTGTCTCATAACTGTCTGCTAACATTTGGTGGAAGGCATAAGATAGAAACTTGAACACAATAAGTTTCATACAACTGTGATAGATTCTGGTCAGACATTATGACACATGAATTTGTGATCCTCTGTCATGTCTGTGTTTTTCTCCTGACTGAATCAGACTGACCTTGGGCCTTTTCCAAACAAGAAACAGGGTTGGTAGAAAGTTCAGGTCGGAGTCAAACGCTAGCATCTATGTATGAAAATAAACACGTCCATCTTTACCTTCTGTACACACAATACTGTCTGTACGCACTTACACTGGGATGCTCACACATGTACTCTGGAGTTTGTGTACATCCCCACACTCACAGCTGAGCCAAGCAGGTGCCACTGGCTCAGTGTTGAGCCAAACTGGGATTTTCGCTGTGGGGTGAAACCTGCTGACAGACCCACTTTATTTGCTCAGTAACCACACATACTCAGACTAAATCTGTCAACATGTGTGTGCATGTTCTCATGTCCTAGACAATAGCCTCTGTGATTAACAAGGCCTGAAATATAAACATTTCTGACCGTATCGGTTAAGTTAATTTTATGTATTAATTCCGGTCGGTTTGGGTTTTCTGCACCTGAAGCTCGGCTGGTGAGGCAGAGACGACGGAAGAATCCAGACTTATTCCAAATGGCACATTGGACAACTAACGGTAAACCGTGAAACACTGAGGTCCTGATGTGCTCTTCCAAGGTAAATAGTTATGTGTCCAAAAACTATTCATTTAAACCTTGACAGGAACGTGCAGTAATCCACTGACCACACATTCAACCCCTTCCTTAACCTCAGTCTGACAACACCCTGGGTTAACAATTTCCACTGCCAGAGAATGGTGCAGAGGCCTATGATTCATGAAATGTAAATACTTAAGCTTCTAGTTCAGGTCCAGTGACTGGTTTGAGACACTAAAGAGTTTTACTATCTCTGCTGTGACCTGTTGTCCATTCTTCACCAACTTTACTACCTTGCTTTCCTACTCAGAATAAAAGGCGTTTTTCACAGTTGGAACACTGCCAGCTCTGCAACATGTATGACGGGTATCTGTAAAAGCCACATGTCGCAAACACTCAATAACCGTAAAACCAGACCAGGAGTCTGAACCCACGCTAGCAGCTTTGTGAGATTGCACTTTGGTACAATGGTGCTTACAGCTATATTCCTAAGTCAGCATGCTAACGTTTTGTAGGTATGTTTACCACGCTCGCCATAGTAGTTTGTAGTGTTGGCATGCCAACACTTGTTAGACATCAGTAAAAGAATGGGTTTGCTTTGCAACTAGCATTTTGGTCATTTAATAGCATGATGGGAACATTTGTCTTAAAACCACAAAGTAGGCAAGGCAAGTTTATTTCTAAAGCACATTTCAACAAGGTAATTCATTGAAACATTAAAAAGCAGGGTAAGAAATAAAATACAGTAGTAAAATGCAGACCATCCTTGAATCTGGTTCAATTAAAGGCAGCAGCAAACAGAAAAGTCTTCAATCTTGATTTAAAGGAGCTGAGGGTCTGAGCAGACCTGCAGCTTTCTGGGACTTTGTTCCAGATATGTGGAGCAGAAAAACTGAACGCTGCTTCTCCATGTTTAGTTCTGACTCTGGGAACAGAAAGTAGACCGGTCCCAGACTACCCAAGGGGTCGGGATGGTTCATAAGGTAGCAGCAGATCAGAGATGTATTTTGGCCCCAAACCATTCAGTGCTTTATAAACCAACAGCAGGATTTTAAAGTTAATTTGTTTCACAGGAAGCCAGTGCAAATACCTCAGAACTGGACTGATGTGATCCACTTTCGTGGGCTTAGTGACTCGAGCTGCAGCGTTCTGAATCAGCTGCAGCTTTCTGATTGACTTTTTACAGAGACCTGTAAACACACCGTTACCGTAGTCGAGCAAGACCAAACATGTCAATCACACGGTGGAGCTAGCAGAAAAGTCTGGGGATCAAAGTTATTAGAATAAATTGTGTGGGAACCATGAATGTTGCTGTACTAAATTTGATGCCAATTCATCAAGGAGATGTTGACACAGATGGGTGACAACTCCACCCTGCTAGTAGTGCTACATCAGTAGTCAGGGGATCGCTTAAGTAATTAGGCATCACTCTTTGGGCACTATAAATATCTGTGCAAAATTGCATGGTGATCCATCCACTAGCTACAGTATATTAGTCTTGACCAAAGTAGCACTGACATTGCCACTCAGAAACATTGCTAGCAAAGCAGGGGAACAACCCCCCCCCCCCCCCCCCAAAAGACAAGACTTTGGGTTAAATCTTTTTTTATTCAGCACAACACTGGTACAACAGGATGACAGGGGAACAACAGTAACTTTGTGTGATGCCCATGTGGCCAGAAGACAGAAAAGATGAATGGTCAAACTGTTCATAGCAAACTGGTTTAAGCATCAAAAGACTACAAAACTGATCTAGTCAATGAAATTCATGACCAACAGTAACAGGGTTTGTGAAGAAAAAAAAAGGAGGCAAGAATGCCAGACAAGTGAGAGGACATGAGGCATGGTTGTAAAGAATGTGAAAAAGAAAGGATTGGAATGCAAAACAGAAGTAGTGGCCTGACAGTTGACAATGGATCAGAACCAGGTTTGCTGCTTGTATGGGTTTTTAATCCGTCAACATACCACATTTGCAGTATTCAGTGATGGTTTTGTCTGAGCTACTTGAACACATGATAAGAGGATACAAGAAAGGAATGTTGCAGAGGAACCCGTCGGGAGAAGAGGGTACTAGACGCTAGGCTTTGACAATCCTATTCCCATCCCTCTTAATCTGTGGTAGCGATAACAATACCGGGTTAGCACACTGCACAGAAGTTAACAGGTCTTCACGAGAACAGCTGCGAGTTGGGTAGAAAGTTGGTTGTAACTGAACAGAGCGGCAAGCGAGAGGTCAGTGCGGTCCTTAGTTCGCAAAGGTCTGACGCACGGCGTTTGCAATGTGCTTGGCGCTGATGCCAAAGAGGTCGAGCATCTCTTGGGGCTTTCCGCTGTGGGGAACGCCGGTCACTGCCAGCCGGGTCACAACGATGCCAGGCTCTTTGCCCACTGCAGACAGCACTGCTTCACCGAGACCACCTGGACAGAGGAGACAGACCATCAGCTAATCCACCAAGTGATGACATGATAATACCCTCTAATAGACCCTGGTCGATCGAGAAAACTGCATAAAAACACCCCCACTAAGAAGCTCATTGGTACATGACTAGAGAAGCACACAAACAGACAACAACCTACCCTCCTTGTAGTGGTCCTCCACAGTGATGATCTGTCCCTTTGTGGCTTTGGCACTGGCCAGAATGGTAGACGCATCCAAGGGCTTGATGGTGAATGGGTCAATTACGCGGATGTTCTTCCCTATAGGTATTCATTAGATTGTTACTTTGGGAAATGTTTATTAGAACATACTAGCTAATCTAGAGACGATAACTTCTATCTCCTGAATTACCAAACATGTGAGATGTGGATGAATGCATTGTCAGCTTCAATACCTACATCTATCCACTAGAGGGCAATGCAAGCTTACCTTCGCTGGCCAGCATATCAGCAGCAGCGAGGGCCTCATGCAGAGTAATACCAGCTCCAATCACTGTCACACAGTCACTGTCAGACTGGCGCACAACCTGGTAACGTAGACAGTCATTTATATACATTAATTTTTCTGGTGTCTATTCAAATTTTTTGTTGCTACTAGCTACACAAGAGGGAGTGAAAATCATTGTATTGATCATTACCTTGGCTATGCCCACTTCAAACTTCTCATCTGGAGAGTAGAGGACTGCAGTGTCAGGTCTACTGGTACGGATGAAACAGATACCCTGAGAATATAGAGTGATGAGTTAGAACATGAGAACTCCCGTCACTGTTAAGACTGGATTACTGGACAAACTCTACCACAAGGTGGCCTACCAACCTTGGTGTTGGCTGACAGCTCAACAGCTCTCTCTGTGGACACTGCATCACTGGGGTAAAACACAGTACATGTTGGAATGGCACGGAACATGGCCAAGTCCTCGAGGGCCATCTGGGAAGGACCATCCTCACCTGAAAGCAGAATAAGATCAGTCAGTGAGTACATTCACTCATCCCCATAAAAAAAATTTAAAAAAATAGAATAAAAGCTAGTGACGCTTTAGCAGAAGGCTTACCGATGGAGACTCCGCAGTGGGACCCCACCAGGTTGACATTGGACTGGGAGATGGCTCCCATACGGATCTGGTCATAGGCTCTAGAGAAAAAGGCGGCAAACGTGCTGGCGAAAGCAACCGTGCGGTCTCGGGTGGCACAGCCAATGGCCACGCTTACCTGCAGCAGTAAGTAGAGATTGGTATTATGGGTTAGTCTTAATGACAGCGTATGAGATAAGGCATGGAGCCGCACCTACACTGATCCCTAGTGAGCAGTAAGAGCCTGGGATTTTCATGTTAGAGCCTAAATAGTAACAGATTAGACCTATTTGGAGCAGATTATGGTAGTGAAGAGTTAAATGGGAGCTAAGTTTATCCCCCTTTTCATAAGTTGGAGTTAAAGAGTGAAATATTGTGTACCATGTTCTGTTCAGCGATGAAGCACTCAATGTAGCGCTCAGGGAAGGCCTTCTTGAAGGTCTCTGAGAAGGTGGAGTTTTTGGTGTCTCCATCGAGGGCCACCACTCTCTGGCTTGCTTGGCCCAGCCTGGCCAGTGCAATGCCGTATGCACGCCTTGTTGCCATCTGACAGGACAGGAAGGAATGGGTGAAGACTGATTAACACAACAAAACTATAAACTACATGTACCGTATTTTCCGCACTATAAGGCGCACCGGATTATAAGGCGCACCTTCAATGAATGGCCTATTTTAGAATTGTTTTTATATATAGGGCGCACCAGATTATAAGGCGCATAGAATAGAGTAGGAGTAAGCACAGTACCGGTGTTTACCGCTATTACTTCGGCGACGCCCCTGACTACGGTAGCCGTAATGCTGCAAGCGGTGCGGCTTTGTAGTTTACCAGTCGTACTGAAACATTTTGACAGAGCTCCGTGTACAACCAGTATGGATCAACCAATTAACCTATTGATCCATATAGAAGGCGCTCCGGATTACAAGGCGCACTGTCGTTTTTTGAGAAAATGAAAGGCTTTTAAGTGCGCCTTATAGTGCGGAAAATACGGTAGGTTAAAACCACAGAGTCAGCACGAAACATTCATGCTAAAAAAAACTGTATCAGTAAACTTTAATTGACCTAAAAAAAAGGGCTCTGTATCCATTAATACAGATGATTCAAGTGTCCCTAAAAATGTAATCAAATACATTAGAAGCGTTCAATAGGAGCGCAAGTAACAAGTAAAAAAGTACCTTGTCTCCCTTTTTGTATGCTGGGGGTGAAGGCAGGGAGATGGTGCTGAGGTCTGCAGGTTTCGTGTCGTCTTTGGGCAGCTCAGGGGTCAGGGACTTGTTGGGGACCTGGATCCGAGCATGCAGGTCTTTCAGGATGTCATCCACCCTGTCCTTGGGGATGGGCTTTCCATGCCAGTTATCAAGATCCTCAATATCTACAGCAAAGGGATAGACAAGTCGGAATCAAATTCAGAGAATCAAATAGCTCAGTAAGTAAAAACATTCACCACATGAACTCCACACTTACTTTTCAGTCCTTTGCCTTTGAACGTCTTGGCTACAATGCAAGTGGGTTTGTCCTTCACCTGCTGAGCCTGCCAGAAAGCTTTGCACAGCTCCTCCACATCGTGTCCATCCACAACGTAAGTGTTCCACCTGCAAAAACATGACTCAGTTTAACTGCATGCAGACACATTACAACAAATATTAACCAAAAACACAGAGGCCACAGGAGGGGAGACATGTGAAACACCGATGTGCCAGAGTTGGACAAATGACTTCAACCCACAAAAGTGAAAGAAAATTAAAAAACAGCTTTTGAACAATATAGTAAGATCCTGATTATATACAAATATATGACATTAAAGGTTATGTTAATTCATATTTGGTACTGACCCAAAGGCTTCACAGCGCTTGCGGTAGGTCTCCATGTCGTGCTTCAGGGGAGCAGCTTCACTTTGACCGAGCCGATTGATATCCATGATGGCCACCAAGTTGTCCAGCTTGTAGTAGGAGGCAAAGGCCATGGCCTCCCACACCGAGCCCTCTGAACACTCTCCATCTCCCATCATGCAGTACACACGGTATCTACAACACAATGAGGAAAGGAGAAACAGGAAATAATGTTGATCTCCAAACAATGAAGCACACAACACTATATGATTAAAGTCTGTCACGTACGTAAACAAACAAAACTTCAGTGGAAGCAGCAGTTCATAATAGCTTTCTACTTATAGATTATCGAGTTACCATTTTTCTTAGAATCACCAACAGCTACTACCCCAAAGAAGAGCTAAATAAATCATTGATACTTTTAATATAACTCTGTTGCAGCAGTGCAAAGACCGTTTGACCTCACTGCAGGCGCCATTCAGGGAGTGATTTAACACAATTACATCTTCACTACGACAGGTTCATCCATTAAAAGGATTACAGTGTTTCAGGCTTCAGTTTAAAAAGAAAGCAGTTACCCAACTGCCAGTCAAGGTATTGCACTGTTAAGAACGGCTCTTTGTTAACCAAATCCCTTGTTGACTCAAATGAGTTAACAAGAACTACCCTCAACATGTAGGACATTTCAAGAATGATAGAAACAGTCTAGTTGGATTATAGAGAGCCCATGTCCTTAAGCAATCCAATTCAAACGTATTGTCCTATAAACAGGATTCAGATTAATGCTGAGAGAAAAAAAAAAAGCAGGTTTAAAGCAAGTCTTTGAACATCTCAATGAATATACATATTTTTGTATACATGCTTACCCCGATTTGTCAAAATGTTTGCCAGTGTATGCCATCCCACAGGCAGCCCCGAGACCCTGTCCCAGAGATCCTGTCGCCACATCAACAAAGGCCAGTTTCTGATGAATAGAAGAGAGGGAAAACAAAACGTTATACAAGATATAGACAGACTGACTTGAACATGATATTGTGTTCGCCAAGGAGACATGAACACCAGAAAAGGGAACTCAGGATTTTGAACTTACTGGTGTAGGGTGCCCCTCCAGGTCACAGTCAACCTTGCGCAGGTTGAGCAGCTCGGACTCCTTCACGAAACCCGCCTCTGCCCATGCAGCATACAGGACAGGTGCAGCGTGACCCTAGAGACAGCGGGGAAAGTCTTTAAAGACAGCGGTGATACCACATCACAGGTGAGCTGGCCGACTGAAGGATATTCTCCCTCAAAAGAAATGCAAGCCAACCTTTGAGAGCACAAAGCGGTCGTTGCACTGGTTGCGAGGGTCCTCTGGTTTGTAGCGCATGGTGTTGAAGAAGAGCACAGACATGAGCTCCGCTGCACTGCAGCATGATGTGGGGTGACTGGGGGGAGAAAAACAGAGACAAGTATGGTGAGAACATGACAAGAAAAACACCAGTATTTCAACAAGAAATCTAAATCCACACACCATGCACTTACATGCGTGTGTTGCTACATTCAGAAACCTCACACCGGTTTTAGTTTGACAAGAACAACTTATGTACCACAATTTGTAATTCCTAAAAAAGGCATGTAAAAAAAAGAAAAGGAAAAAAAACAAATATACATTTGCAATGCAAGCAATTACTATTTTAAAGACAGCCTTCTATCTTTTGGGATTAGGAAAATCTATCTCATCAATAGATTGATAATCTGCAACATGATCACATCAGTTATGTTTCCACACTTCACTGCACTTATAAAAACAAAGAAACAAGTTAACTTGTGAAACTGTTAGTTGCTGCATAGTGGTTGGAGTATTGCAGTATTCAATGTTAAAAAAGACCAAAAATAACACAGGTTACTCAACAGCATCTCTGCTTCCCTATGTGGGTTAATTTACAAATGGCATCATTTCAACCATGCTGGAACACGGAGTTATCTTATTCAAACAAACAAACACCACGGTCACTGTTAAATTTCATAATAAAAAAAAAACCCAGTGCTCCGTTTACCCCTTGTCCTTTTGATGGGCGATGACCTGTTGGGAAATAAACTGAAAGCAATCAGATGCTCAAGTGCAATGTCCCATATCAGTCAAATTATGAGAAACGACAGGTGTTGAGTTTTGGGTGTACAAACTCAAAAACATCCTTTGTTAAAAAAGGGAGACAACACAGTAAGTACATCCAGGATATAATCCATCCATTTCCTTGTCAGTTGGCACAAGGAAGTGACAAACAGGTTTACCAACAAACATTTCCTTTTCAAAAGGTTGCAGTTGCACATGTAAAAATCACAATGCCAAATATTTTGCAATGTAAATACAATGAAACCGTGGACTGGAAACATTGATTAAACATAATTGCATTTAATTAAGATTAAACAAATACAAATCTGATTTCCCCCCCCCCATTGCTTTTTAATTAAGTGAGTGCACAGATCTATGGAGAGAATACTAGGACAACACAGGGGCGCCAGAATAATCTCTAAATCACACAAACTATAAAAAAAAAAATAAAAAAAATCACACCCCTGTCAACAAGGAAACCATTTAAACCGTTCCCGCTTGGACTCTAGTTGAGTGAATGTGAAGAGGAAGACGTCAGTCGTCAGACATTTAGGATTAAGCAATACTGCAGGTGCCCTTTCGATACCCACATTTAATCACACTTGACACCAATTTCCTGCAAACAATTGCAACTGGTGTGTATTCGTGCATCTCTCTGGCAATTTAGCACGCAGCTGCAACTTTAAATTAGAGCTTCAAGCTGACCACGGGATTCCCCGTTCCGCATGATCATGTGGTTTCTTGTTAGTTAGAAGAATCAGCAGCTCGGTGCTAATGACAAAGTTTAAATCTAGCAACTTTGCTGATAGCATGACTACTTTACTAGAGTGCATAGTTTCTCAGACACATTGCACCGACTGTAACGTCGACACAGGCGCACACAATGTTAGCTTATGCTAATCTTAGCATAAACTATGCACTATGGACAAATATACCTCACAAAGTAGCTTAAAACGTGTATGGAACAGTTCGCTTAATCACTTGCTAGCTGTCTGCTGTGGCTGCGTCTTCACCGCGTGAAGGTAATCTGCAGCACGTGCCACCAGGCCCCGCAGGTACAAAAACGTGCTTCCGATAACGTCAGTCACGTTACTATTACAAAGTATCGAACATTTTCTTCGTGTGCTTTTATTAACGCCCTCCAGCATTACTTTGCATAGCTTACCCAGAGTTAGAGGCGCATGTCGCCTTGATGGAGTTGATCCGTAGCTTGTTGGCGGCGTCTTTCAGCCCCTGCAGAGTTTTCTCATCGGGTTTGTGGTAGCTAGTCATGGTTTCTGGATTCTGTTTATGGAAAACCGCGTCCGCTTGAGTAGTTCGGTTACTTCAATTACACCACTGCTTCCCGGGGTCGTAGGTTCAAAGCTGCACAACGCCGCTGGTAAGCTGTCCGATTCAAAGCACAACCGAGGAGGAGGAACCGTCGAGAGGAGGGGGACTTATGTCTCCTCCACAGCCACGCCCACCTCATCCAATCATTGGAGGAGCAGTCGTGGTACCAGTTGCGTAGGACCTTGTTCCTTGTGCTGCTTTCACAAATCATTTCAACACGTTAACGTTATAGATCTGTGGTGACTTCGTTCTTACCATTTCCTTTGCAGCCACTGCTTTGAAGACTTAAAAAAAGGGGCAATCTTTTTAATGAGGTGGTTTCTTGGTCGTTTGTATGATGTGAGATATGGAAATATGAATGATAACTTAAGAATAAAACTATTAATCAGAAACAATTGTATTATTTGAGTCAGTGTGTATATGTTGTGCTTGAAGACCAGTATAGCTCTGGATACATAATGGGATTTTTCCATACATGCATGTCGCTGTTCCTTTAAAGCTAAAGCTGGATGGCTGCCAACACGGAAATGGTGGATTTTGCCCTCTCATCCTTACTCAGGGAAACACAGGACAGTTAGGCCAGCAAACTCGAGGTTCAAATACTCCCTCATTTCTTATTCCTTGATTACTGACACATTTTCTGCATTTGTAGATGTATTGATGTGACAGAAAAAATATATAATTTAAATGTTTTTATTGTTCAAAAAATAGATAGGCTGCAATAGTAACAAAGAACATGGTACAAGCAAGCCATGTATACACATTCTACAGATACAAAGTGCATCAGACAGATGCCCTATCAAGATGTAGCCGAATCTACTTTACACAATCACAGTCACCCACCTACACACCAAGCCTGTGTTTCCAAGGAAGTCAAACACTTCCTCATTTTGGCCATCATTGCACATCTTATGGCTCAAATTCCTCTTCTTTAAGTAACTGAAATGACATGCATGCAATTAAAACAACCACCAAAAAAAGCAGTTTATGTCTGAGCATGACACAAAGAGAAATAAGATGTTCATCAGTGTTTACCATGATTTTCTCCCGGGCCTCAGTCCTCTCCTCGGGGTCGACAGGATCTTTGTCAAGTCGCTCCAGCTGCGGCAGGAGAATCAGTACACTCAGCCTGTAGTCTGTTGTTTCCACCAGAGGATTTTCAGAAAGGACCAAAGCTCGCAGAGTTTTTGACACAAGCGCAAGGCCTTGCACAGCGTTCTCATCTAAGATTGCATTGCCTCTAAAAGACAGAGACAGAAGCATGATCTGGGATATATCATTTAATTTGGTGTTTTACTGAATTGATGAAAGGCTCTGATCTGTCAACTGTGTACCTGACATTGAGGTATTGGAGGCACTTCATGTTGGGGCTGAGGCCGTCCAGAGTATCGAGCTGGTTCTCTCGAAGGTGAAGGGTGGTGAGGCGCTCTAACTTCTCTAAACCTTCCAAATGCTTGATAACATTTTGGGCCTGAACGGAGAGCAAGGATACTTACAGGCAATCTGTTCTCTGGGTCATTACATGGGTATTAAGGCTGGTGTTAAGTGATCAACCGCATCCTGTGTGCAAGTGCTATGAATCAAATAATAGTGCTTTTATTACCAGATACAATTGCCGCAGGTTGGGAAGGTTGATGCCATCAGTGGTATCCAATTGGTTTCCCCTCAGCTCCAGAGTTACCAGGTTGGCAAAACAGCCACTCTGAAGACCATTCACTCTCTGAATACCGTTACCTGCCAGAGAGGTTGCTAAATGTCAGGTCAAGGGCTTTACAAACATATATATATATATATATATATATATATATATATATATACATATATATATATATATATATATATATACATATATATTAAGCACAACATATGTGATTAATTGCTGATAAGAATTTGTTATATCCTATATATAGACTGAATGATAACACATGACATTATAAACCCCCATCTGATCAAATAAATAACTCCTGTGATGTTATAATTTCTCTATTTTAATTGATAATGATAGTTAACTCTTCCTCATTTGACAGACCTCACTTTGGGAAACTCAGAATTAGCTTAATGCATCATCAGTCATTCACATAGTGAACTCGAACACCACTTATCCGGACATAAAACCAACAGATCAACCTGTAAGATTGAGGCTCTCCAAGGCAGGACCGACCAGGCCGTCCAGGTCTGCTAGCCGGTTCATTGCCATACTCAGCCACTGCAAGTAGGTCAAGTGAGCGAACGGTTGCCCTTTGAAGCATTCCACTGCGTTATTGTCAACCTACAAAGGAAGAAATCAAGATTCACCATCAGTTGGAGTGACTGATACAGACAGCCCCAGAGACGTCCTTTTTCTAAATAAATAAAGAAGAGAGGTCCTTGCCTTCAGCCAGAGCAGCTGGGTGAGAGACGCCAGAGGAGAAAGATCAATAAGGTGGTTGTTGGACACATCCACAAAACGTAGGTGAGTATAACTGCTGATTGCAGCAATGCCATTCAGACCGCTGAGTGGTACAATGATGTTGAAGGGAAAGTCGGTACAAAGAAATTGTTACAATTAATGGGCGATGGCAGCCAATTTGGCTTTGAATGTATTTTTGCCATCTTACTTGTCTTTTAGGTCCACTTTGACAAATGCATGTCCAAGTCCATTTCCTGTTCGGCACAGCAACGAGAGCCCCCGACTTATGATTTCTTGGGTCAAATGGCAAAGCTGTACCTATTAGAAGGGAAGACGTCACAGGATTATGCCGTCAAAATTGGTGGTGGTGCCAACTCACAGGGGAGTGGATATACAACAGGACCCCATCAATGTTTAAGAGGTAAGCATGGGGCCCGGCTCAGACACAAGCCCCTCTACACGATGGAGCTTCAAAACCACCTATGTAACGTTTTAGCCATGATGTGGGTCTCCCATGTAGAAGTTTCAGTGAAGTACTTACAAATACTGCAGTAACAACTTTTGCATTAAAAGGTACAAATAATATACTTCAGTAATGCTGAACTAATAAATGACCAATGATGATTCAATGCAGGCTGTATCATAAATTCCTGTTGCTCTCCATCAACATATGATCAAGTCACTATGACTTTATATGATTTGTTCACACTTACTATATCACCAATTAAGGGATGTTAATTCAGTTACTTCATATTTAATTGATATGCTACCAAATTAGCTGGATTCCAGATACATCAAAAGTTCAGACTCGTGCATTTGCTCAGGGGGCAAAATGAGTGTTCCCCCCCCCCCCAATATATATGTTATATAAATTAATGTGCAACTTTGAAATAACATTTCTTAATTGATGTGTGAATAATTGCTTAGTCAGTGACTTGATCACTTTAATCGTGGTGGGTTAATGGTACAAGCTAAGCATCACTTCAGTAGATTATATGATTTGAACCCTTATTATAAAGCGTTACCAAGAATGCCAACTGTAAACCCAAGCATCCATAACCGTCAGTATTTTAATGTTCGCATATTCGACACGTGCTGGGGCCTCAGAGAGAAAGAGGTGGAGTAATCAAGCCTTGACCTTTATGTTTGCAGTAGATTATGGCACGAGACCTGTGATATTTAGGATATTTGTTCACCTCACCTATCTAAACCACCAACATGTAGTAGTGACGTTAGTTTTTGCAAAAATGAGTGATGTAACATAAAACTGCACTAAACTGACCAGAATACAACTCTCAGGTAACAAATAGTTAATGACGTGCTTCGTTGTCTACGTTACATTTCCTCAGAAGTGATCTCTGGGGTTAACTAGTATACCTTCTCATCCTCTTCGACTCCTTGTTGGTGCGCTTCTTCCTCTCCCTCTACATCCGAAAAGACTGCATCCTCATCCACCTCAGACATGCTGCTCAATTTAGTTTGTGTTTTCACAAATAGTAGCGGGTGCACAGCAGCAGACCTGCTGGTAACTGACAAGTTAAGTAACGGTAGACGAACTGCACTAAGTTTACTGTAGCTAACGTGTCTACTTTCTGCGACTGTTGCAAGACCGGCTTTGCCGTCATAAAGATACCGAAATATAACAACCAATGTTTACTTAAAGTGACCTGAAGAAGGAACGATAGACGCTAAAACCAAATGTAGTTCATGTCTGCCAACGAACAGAGAACCGCTTTGTTGTTGTTGCCAGGGAAACTTAACAGCCGCAGCACGAGCACAGGTGTTATAAACGCATTTGATGTGAAAACACATTTCAGGGGTCGATGAATGTGCAACAACTGTACGTAAGATGTTTGCAGGTCAACATGTTGCACTATATTCCTCTTTTTTTAAACCGCCGATTTGCAAAAAGACGGCGTTAGAAATTTAAAATGTCGAAATATTAGCAACTGTTTTACTGGCTCGCCCATAAAAGATGTTAATCATAGATCATTATGAAAATGTTATTCTGAATTAACATGAGCTTGATGAAATGCAGTCACATTATTTAAAAAAGAAATAAAAAATACTCCAGAGATAATGGTGTATTACATTGTGAATTCATATCTGCAACATGACAAACAGACACTTTTCATGTACACACTAATTTTAGTGTGACCTCTTCTAAAATGTATACAGTCCATGCCCAGATCAGTCATTCACTGAATGACAAGGCATTATAGCATTAAATAAAAAAAAAAAAAAAATCTATGGTGCATAGACAGTAATATTAGAAAATCCCAAATGTTTCCCCAACCACATAAAGCTTGTTTATCACACACAAGCTGTGAAGCATGTGAGAACACAAAACTGCATCATTCAGGAAGAAAGCAAAAAAAGTGCATTCTGTGCAATATCCCGACATCCACTGCTACAGGATCAGTTCATGAGTGTATTACCACTGTTGAGGTAATTGTAATTACAAACCAAAATTAAGAGGTTTATCTATAGGACGTTAATGGTGTTGCGTGCTAAGCTTTGTCATTGTCCCGGGTCAGGAAGTTGAGATTTCGGGGGAGGGGCTCATTCCACTTGCATATTGCGCAACAGAAGCCCTTTCTTCACTCCTCCCTGCAGCATCCTGGCACCAAGACTACTGCCTGTGATCCCGTCACTAAACAGAGAAATAAAATAAAATAACATTGATTACACACACAAACCTAAGTAAGCGCACACACTGTATGGAAGAAGCAACAGGTCTTACAATTATAACACAGGACTATCACCATAGAAAGAAATGTCTAAACAGTAGAAGAGGAACAAGGCATGGTGATATCCAGTATTTTGTAAACGACCACTTCTGCACACCTAACCTCAACTGTAAACCTCAAACTATAAAGACACAAACATGGAGGGTCTGTTTTTGCCATCAATGCTGCTTACATGGGGTTAAACTTCCTCCTCTTAGGATCAGGAGGCTCAGGTCCATCCGGAAGTCTCTGCAAGCAACAAAAAAAGAAAAGAAAAAGGTGAGGAAATTAAAAAGGACAATGAAATGAATATTACTTTTACAAACAGAATCAGTCTATGCAATGTTGTCCAACTCCTACGGTCAGATCCTGAGGCTTGACTAACCTCTTTCCCTGACGATTCCTGCTGTACTCTTCTCTGCTCCAAGTTTTGCTGAGAACAGACAGTTAAAAGTTCAGACATATGTACCAGAGGAATGTCTTTAGGCTACACTTCTGTACTTAACAGATAGTAAAGACAACAATTTAACAAAATACACTGGGAACAAGTTGGCTTTCCTGCCAGCAGTGAACAGATATTTCTAATTTATGCGACATTTGCAACGGTGTGAAGTTAGACTCAAGCTGTCTTTGTCACCACCTTATGTAGCTCAGAGAGCTGCTGGTGCCTGATGAGAGCCTCCTTGCTGGGGAACTGCCTCCGACACAGCAGACAGGCCAGTTTAACCCAGTCTGTCATCCTTCCTTCCTTCTCTTCTTTGTCGCCTCCTTCTTCTTCGCTGTCAGTTTCTCCACTGTAGGCTGGGACCAGACCCTGCGGAGGAGGAGGGGAACGCTACACAAATAGGACGCAAGATCAAAGACTGATGAACAGATGGGACAGTGGCAGAATTTTGATAGTATGCAATCACGTCGACCGTGTCCTTACCTCTGCACTCTGTCGGATCTGGTCCAGGAATATCTGAGGCCGTTCAGACAGTGCACCCTGCATGACAGAAAAGCCAAATCAGAGGGATGACCAAGCCAGTAAGGCTTTATCTTACTCAGACATTATGTTATCACTGCACTGGAGCGGGATGAGAGGTTGTAGGAGCCTAAGCCAGAGTCCTCTGGTTGATAGATGTTCTCCCTCCTTCACTATGATTCCCTGCTGCCCCAGAAGATACAGCTGTGTTTACAGCTCAGCATGCGTCTCTGTGCAAGGGTCGAGTACCTTTTTCTCCAGAACAGCATAGCCTGCGTCAGCACTGGCAGATTCTCGGCGGTCATCTAGGCGACTGTGGCCGGGCGCCCGAGTGTAACCAGGTGGAAGCGTTGTGGAGCCGACGGCCGGGGAGGAGGAGACAGAACGCATGTTCTCCTTGTGTCTGTTGAGACTCTTAGCCCAGCGCTCCATATCTTTTGCAATCTATTAATATAAAGCCCAAGAGATGCAAGTCAGCCATTTATATGGGCCAACGGTATGCTTACTTCGCCCACTAACAGATCATACATACTGAAATTTAACAGCCGTTTGTGTTTAATGTCTAATGTCTAATCAATAAACAAAGAACAAAACAATCTGTCAGTGCATGAGCTTGTATTCGGTCTGTAGAACACCTGTTGAGCAGTTTTATTCTTGGGTTTGTCTTTCTTCTCCTTGCTGCCGAGGTTAGCGAACGGGGAGTCTGAAGGGGCGGCGCCTGAAGGAGCACCTTCAGAGTTTGACTGGCCAGCAGCAGCAGGAATGTAGGTGTGCTTCTCTCCATCCCAGTACATGTACTGCTGCGTGTGAGGGTTGAAGTAGTACTGCAAAGAGGAAGGGCACACAAAACCAGACTGAAGCGCTGAGGAAGACGACACGTAAAGAAAGATATCTCAAAAGAGTGCTGGCTTGACATTTTGACTGCTGTACATTCGCCACTCTTTACCTGGGAGTTAGGGTCATAGTAGAGGCCTGTGAGAGGGTCGTAATAGTAGCCAGAGCTTTCGTCATAATGGTATGTGGACACATCTGGCACAGCTACAGTAAGAAGACACAGAACAGTCACCTTAGGGTAAGATTTCAAATTGAAAACCTTTAATTGACCATAAAAAGGTTAGCTTGACTGTTTATCAGGCAACAATGGGATCACGGAGCCTTACGGTATTGCTGGAGCTCGTGTTCAGTGCCTGGGGTCGCAGGTTGGCTGGGAGCAGCTGGTTGTGGTTTTCCCACAATCTCAACCTGTGAAGAGACGGAGCTCAGTGGTCAGCTCAAGTAATGCATCAAATAAAGCGAGAACACAATAACTAATATTGTACCTGTGTAACTGGTGTGGTAGCTGTGCTGATGAGACTCGTATGAGGCTGCTGCATGACTGCCGATCCAGATGTCACTCTCTCAGCTGCAACACACAAACAGGTGGCTTAAGTTGACTCAAGTTCAATTCAAATGTATACAGCTGTATAGATCATATTGGTAATGTGCTCTATACATTTACCTTGGGCTGCTCCTCCTGTGTATACCCCCATCTGGGCTGCTCCTGCACCAGGTATAGCATCTGCCTGGGCCTTATAAGTTGTGCCATCGAGCCCAGAGTATTCGTTACCTTCCTGGCTGTATGTTACTGCTGCCCCCTGCTGATACACGGATGTATCGATACTCTGGTTTACACCTGATCCATTCTGAGCGGTCTGAGTATGAAAAAGAATTTAAAAAAAATGTAAACACAGGACAAACATGAATACAATCATAAATATACATTTAATTAAAGAGGTGTGACACACTCATGTTTTCTCTTTGCTGTAATGACAAGTCATTTAAGTTACCTGCGTGACTGCCCACTGTGCAGCAGCTATTGCTGTGCTGGCCACCGTAGCAGCACTCACTCTGCTGCCATCCGTCAAGAACACATCACTGGAATAGAAAAGAGGCATAAAGAGGGTTTCAGTGGGTTTCTAGTGACCAACATTTAATACGATTTTCAGTGGTGATGCAAAAGCTACTAATTTCTCCAAAGCCATTTCTAACACATTTCCCCCATGACCAATTAAGAGTTTTAACGTGATGTGGTATATTAATATTCCTTGTGCAATAGCAGGATTGTGTAATTGTCTCTTGTGGTTACTTAAAGCAGAGCTTGGGTGTGCAAGTGTTTACCGTTTGGAGCCTTTGGCAAACTCCACCACAATTGCTTTCCCATCGATAGAGAGAGTTGGCTGGAGAGCCTGCAAGATCTGGAGCAGCTGAGAAGCTTCCTGTTGACCAAACAAACACAAACCTGTGAATTTAGTGTGTGTGTGTGTGTGTGTGTGTGTGTGTGTGTGTGTGCATCTGTTGAGGACAAAGCTCATTTCAAAATCATCAGAACACATTACAACAATGACACAAATAATGACACTTCATCCATCAAGCACTGATGCATGTTTCTCACCACGATGGTAGAGAGCTGTAGAAAGGCGAAGCCCCTGTTGAGATGTGTGTGCTTGTCCTTGATTAGGCGAACATTGGAAGGGGAGAGAGTGGCGAACGGAGCCAAAGCAGATAAGATGGTTTCTACTGCGGTATGAGGGCCGAGGTTTCTTAGTATCAGAGCTGGTGCAGGAGAGGATGAGAGAATGTTACATTCTTTAACACATTATTTAATAGTTTGGGTCAATCCATTAAAAAAATATACAATTATTAAAAAATAAAAAAAGGTAAATTTTTGTATTTAGTCTGAGTCCTGTATCAAAAGTCCTTGTTAGTTTTCCTTTTATATTTTTAATGAGTTAAATTAGTTTTAATTATTAAAAGTCCAAGCATTTTAGTCTTACCTTAGTCAAAGAAAACCGTACAACAAAACAGAAAAAGGGTTTATAATTTTTAAACTACATTTTAGTGTAGTCTCATCAACAACATGGCATGTTGACTTAGTCCCAGTTCATGTTTAATGACCTCGGTACTGCCTCGCCATAGTCTTCATTAATGAAATCCACATTGAACAAAAGTAGGTCTTTCTAAATAGAAGAAGAGATTGGCATGGTGGGAAAAGGTCAACAGATAGACTTACTGTCATTGGCAACATCTGCCTGCTGCGCAGACTGTCCTGGACTGACAGATGGACCAGAGGAGTGGTAGGGTGCTGGCAATGGCAACAAGCCTTGGGCTCCCTCCTTCTGAAGACCAACGGGCAAATCTCTCTGCAACTGGGGCAACTTCAGCTCAGCCTCTGGGGAAAGACACCATGCCATTTATGTATTATTATTATTATTATTATTATTATTATATGATGTGAGAGCTTGTGTTCTTTTAAAAAGGACAATAGTTGAGATATTCACAGTAGCCATGTTCATTTATTTACCTGATTTAGGCACACTGCATTTGAAGCACTTCTCCCTCCTTTTAAAGTTTTGCACACCACACTGTAGAAATGTTTTTAAAAGAATGAGCAACTACATTGATTGATACACATGCATACAATTCACAAATAGAATTTAGACTTCCATATATGCATGACACACATTGCGAACACACACAACCTTGTTGCAGAGCCAGTCCTCGTTGGCACGGGGTTTTGGGTCACTGTAGTGCATCGACACTCTTTGTCCCAGAATCAACAGTACTGCCTGAAAGAAAAAGAAAGAGAGGGGAGGGGGGAACAAAGAATGATTATCAGCGATAATTAGGCCACACATGCCAGAGAAAGGCCTCATCTCACAAGAGATGAGAGAGAATGAGAGGGACGAGAGGGAGAGGGGGGACAGAGAGAAAAAGAGAGTAGAAATGAGGCTGAAAGAAAGAGGACACCAGAGAAATGCAACCTTCAGCTTTAGAAAATTGGGACGGACTGAGATGGTGTATGTGTAGTGTGTGTGTCCATTTTTTAAAAAGGACACAATGTGTTTTATTCAATTGTGTCATCCCTCCCCCCTTAAGGGGAAACCTTTTCACAGTTTTCCACACATCCCATCCCACTGTCACCACCTTCATCCCCCAAATAGACAATAGATCCATCCTAAAGATGTAATAATGGTAGATGACCCAGATATGGAAGGATTCAAAAACAAGAAAATGAAGTACTGTATTGGGTTCTGATTCAACATACAATAGACCATGTGAGAAGATGTATTCACAATGTCACACTATATCAGACGCTGAAGACTTTGGCGAGAGAGAGAGTGTGATAACATGTCACTGAAGAAAGAGGAGACCCCTATAATAGAGGCGCTTGAATTGGGCAATGATGAGCAAATGTGACTGGGAGAGTTCAGTTATGAAAACTATGCAGATAGGCCCCAGACAAACAAACGTCAGCATGATGTAACACGCATTTGCCTGTTTGTGGAATTTTGTAAAGTAGAACGAAAGATTTTCTCTCTAAGACCAACCTACCTCAGGGACAAAATCATGTTTCCACTCTGTGTCTATGCCATACTGGAATGCATCTCGTGCACATGACAGGGTATGATGTGACTGTACATGTGTCCTGATGTTAACCTACATGTCCCATTGTATGCATGTATATATACATATATGTGTATGTGTGTCTGTGTAAGGGAGAGTGACCTGGTTGGTCTCCATCCAGCGGGTGGCCTCCTGTATGACATTAAACTCGACGAAGGCGAATCCTCGGCTCTGACCTGGACACCGCCCAGCGCCATGGTAACCGAACAACAACAACAACAACATAACAACAACGCAGTGAGGGGTTAGTGCTTCATGTCCAGAGGAGAGACAGAGACAGAGAGAGAGAGACAGAGAGAGACAGAGACAGAGAGAGAGACAGAGAGAGAGAGAGAGAGAGAGAGAGAGACCCTGTGTCAGCACTAATAAATTAAAAGCATTGCTTCCTCTCTCCCTTGGAAATAACACACACCTGACAGCCAGTTGGAAAGCCACTGTCGAAATCTCCGCAAGGGTGGGAGGACGCAATGTCAGGCATCTCAACAGGGTCAAGGAAAGAGGGGGAGAATCCTACCCACTCATCAGTTTGAGCCTGAGCTTTTTTGGCTTTGAATGATGAAGCACCCAGGCACCAACAAAACAGACACACACGCACATCTCTGCGATTTTGAGAGTCAGAGTGCAGTCTGAACTATGCAGCACCTATTTCAATAGGTGGAATGCTCCATATTCTGTCCATGCATTACTATAAAACGGACTGAGAACACATTATGCAACATATTTAGATTTATATAATGTTTAACAACACTGTACATGGTATCAGATCATCATTTAAACATGTAAAAGTGAGAGGGAGGTATTCTAAACAGTGATGCGGGAGGGGGGTGAGAAAGACAAGAGCAGTGCAGAGGACTGTAAGTGTGCCCGAGTTAAATAGGCACACCTTACAGACAACCAGTGCGGTAGCAGAGAAGGGAGGCCAGTGAGACGATGACCGTAATGGAAAACCTTTGGCAAAAGAAGTGCTTTTTTTCTGAGTGGTATGGATGACGGCGCTCACATAGCTTAGAGGGTAGCTGCAACATTCATATCCTCCACACTTGCACACTCAAAAATAGCTACAATGACAAACACCATCAAATGCATTCTGCTTCCCGCTGCTCATTTCTCAGTTGACAGTGTTAGTTTGTGAGCATTGTTTAACTACTTCAACTACTACGTCACTTTGAGATGGATGAGGCAGAATCACGAAAGGGTAAAGACGATAAGAAAATGAATGCCATGGAGTGAAGATCTAAATACCTATCACTGTATGCATGCATCCTGGTCCTAAAGGCAAATATGAAGAGAGCTCTCCTTTGAAGCGTGCATGGATGTTTTGTTGCCCGGTGAGCACTAGCCAGAATTCAGACAACAGCAGATAAAAACAAATCAAAGCAGGAATCGCAGCAAAAAGCCTGTAAGAGTATATTAAATATAAAAGGGCATTCTTTGCATCAGCTATCTATCCAGCTGTCAGAGGATGAAGAAAGACACGTGAGAGTATGAGAGAAGGAAAAGGAGAAGGGAGAGCACTTATTAATAACAGAGAGAAGACTGAGCAGATAAGGGAAAGTCACCTGAGAGAGCAGTGGAGTGGAGAAAGCTGGTAATGAGTGAGTGCGACACAACGGGAGAATGAAAACAGAAAAAAAAAAAAAAAAAAAAAAAAAAAAAAAAACGAGTCGAGGCAATGAACAAGTTTTTACCTGAGGATTTGTTTCTCATGAGGCGAACCTCTCTTGGCTGGATCCCCTGCTCCTGAAGTTGTGCTCGGATCTATGAACATAGAGGCATTATTACACTTTAAGCCAACGGACTATAAAAGACCCATGAATCATCAGACTACTCACAAACATGAGCAGGAGACATACACTTACCTCATTGGTGGTGACATTGGGTGGCAGCATGCGAAGCATTATGATGTTGCTTGGCCTTTGGTTGTGGTCTAGATCTGCACGGTAGTCCTGGTCCCTCTGGTCCAACTCCTCGAGGGACAGGTCTGGAGCAGCACTTCTTTCCTCTGCCCCCACTGGAAAGGCCTGGATAGAGCAGTCACAAATTTGAACAACTAAATCAAATTGTAGCAGTTCTTTAAAGAGGATGGACTTGGTCATGGCTTACCCTCCTCTTCACCGCTGCACGGGAGAACCTGTCCTCCTCTCTCTGTCGTGGAGCATTGTATTCCATCTGTTCTGAATGAGCACCACCACAACCCCAGTTGCCATCCCTACCCCCTGAATGAGGGGTACTGTTCTCGGGAAAGCCTCTTCCACCTTTCCCCCGACCTCTTTCCTGCCGACCAGTCAATAACTGCTCAAACTCCCGCCTGGATCCCTCCTCCTCTCTCTGAAGCAACGGAGGAGCCAAATCCGGCTGCGACTGAGAGCACGGGGGCCACAGGAGCCCTTTCACCCCACGCCCATCTCCTCTCTGGTGAAACCCCGGACGGTCCTGTAGACGACCTGGCGAGAAGTCACGGACGCCCAGCGATTGCTCTTCGTGGCCGTATAGTCGGTCCTCCTCTGCTCTGACATCATATCCTGCTCCCGCGTCCTCATCCTCCTGGCCGTAGCCTCGGTAGTCCATGTCACGAAAGTTATGATCGTTGTGGGTGTTGCCGTATCGACCTGTGCGGTCGCCTCGCCCGCCCCTGCTGACCATGAAAGACAATGTGAGGGTACTTGTCAAGACACATCATAAGATGGAAAGGCACAACAAGAATGTTTAGCTCACCTCCGCTCATAATCCATGCTGATTCACTGACTCTTCTCCTGGTCTGCTCTTCTTTTGTTTGGTTACAGCATTGGATACCCTAGAAGTACATCAGCAATGTACGAAATGATTTATGATGAAATAATTAGGATAATCACTTTGCTGGTTGACTGATCCACCAACTCTGCTCCTGGTCTCTGCCCTATTTCTATCTGATTACAGCATGGATATACAATAACATCAGCAATTTACTCTTTTGAACGACAAGCAGTATTCACGAGAATCGCAGTAGACTTTGCTGCCTCCTCAAAAAAAAAAATCTCAAAAGTAGAGGCCTCCTGGGGTGCACAGTAGTGATGTGCATGATGTGCGATCAATAGAGGCAAGAGGCATTCATTTAGGAGGCCAAGTTAGCTGCACCTGTGAATACTGCAGACTTCTTCAACTTTGACTGATATGAAAGCGTTACACACCAAAACCCATAAATAAAACGAGTCGAGGCACAACCCTGCATCACTAATGAACACGTGTGCGCAATGCACATGCCCAACCTAACTACTCAAAAATGAGTATTCAACAATGACGTGTGGCGGTCATCTCGGTTAGCGGACAAGCTAACTATTTTAGCTTGTGGTTGACTAGCTAGTCCAAAGCAGAGAAGCTGTCTCTAAAACCGTTTGTCACCTGTTGTAAACACACCAACAGCAGTATTTTTAATAGGACAAAGCCTTACCAGTGCCACATGTAACTAACAATGGTTCTCTTAATGTCACGTCGAAGCCCAGGTGAGACGGGTGATGTGTTTTTCACGGAACCCCGTGTAAAATGGCCACAGCAAGACAACAATTCGGAGAGGGAGGGTACAAATATCTGACTCTGGTATGTGATTAGTGGTTGGAGAGCGAACATATCAATGTCGACGGTGATTGGACAAGACAGACAGGCCAACGTAGAGCCGTAAAAAGAGTGAGTCGCGTTAACGGAAGTTCAAAACGCTTGATTGTCACGTGATTCAGGTATACTTCATCTAGTTCCCGGTGGTACTTGGCGGGCACTTTGAACCGTAGAAATTGGTAAAATCAGGGAGACAAAATTGCAATTATTGCTACTTAGTAGTCATTAAATACATTGATTTACAATATTCATACAGAACAATAACATACGTATATAGATACATACATTTTGTGTTTTTTCAAAGTAAAATTTGCTAGTATTTGGTATTATGCAAATGTATTAATAGTGACTCACTACGTTACGGAAGTAAAGACATAATTCAATCGAGCCATTTCAGGCGGCTTAGTAGCAGTGTTTCTAAGGGGGAGAGTAACCCCCTTTGGACGTTAACTTCAGGCTTTACAACTCTACAGGCCTTTTACATGTGCAAAACTATATGTAACACACTAAAGTAAAGGGAAAAAGCATAATAGGGCCTCTTTAATTACATACAAATTTAGTAGTGGAAAATCAACACACTTCAATGCACACGTTGATTTTAAATCAGTTGTGTTGATAATATA